>NC_083227.1:13877926-13906299 GCF_032191835.1 Heteronotia binoei | reverse complement strand
ACCCCACCAGCTATATGTGGCTCTGCTTACCGTACCTCATTCCTTGTCTGAAGAAGTGGGCATGCACACGAAAGCTTACCTTCTGAATAAAACTAAGTTGGTCTTAAAGGTGCCATCGACTCCTGTTTTAAGAACATAAGAGAAGCCATGTTAGATCAGGCCAATGGCCCATCCAGTCCAACATTCTGTGTCACACAGCGGCCATATATACACACACACACACACACTGTGGCTAATAGCCACTGATGGACCTCTGCTCCATATTTTTTTCTAACCTCCTCTTGAAGGTGGCTATTCTTGTGGCCGCCACCACCTCCTGTGGCAGTGAATTCCACATGTTAATCACCCTTTGGGTGAAGAAGTACTTCCTTTTATCCGTTTTAACCTTTCTGCTCAGCAATTTCATGGAATGCCCATGAGTTCTTGTATTGTGAGAAAGGGAGAAAAGTATTTCTTTCTCTACTTTCTCCATCCCATGCATTATCTTGTAAACCTCTATCATGTCACCCCGCAGTCGACGTTTCTCCAAGCTAAAGAGCCCTAAGCGTTTCAACCTTTCTTCATAGGGAAAGTGTTCCAGCCCTTTAATCATTCTAGTTGCCCTTTTCTGGACCTTCTCCAATGCTATGATATCCTTTTTGAGGTGCGGCGTTTTGTTCTACTACTTCAGACCAACACAGCTGTCTATTAGGCATTAAAGTTGTGAGCTACTGCATTAAATGATTGTGTTCTGGGGTCATCCTTCCAGAGCTAAGTGTGTGAGCTGGAGGGTAAAAATCTGTGGGTTAAGAACATAAGAGAAGCCATGTTGGATCAGGCCAATGGCCCATCCAGTCCAACACTCTGTATCACACAGTGGCCAATTTATATATATATACATACACATATATATACACACTGTGGCTAATAGCCACTGATGGACCTCTGCTCCATATTTTTATCTAACCCCCTCTTGAAGCTGGCTATGCCTGTAGCCGCCACCACCTCCTGTGGCAGTGAATTTCACATGTTAATCACCCTTTGGGTGAAGAAATACCTCCTTTTATCCGTTCTAACCCAACTGCTCAGCAATTTCATTGAATGCCCACGAGTTCTTGTATTGTGAGAAAGGGAGAAAAGGGCTTCTTTCTCTACCTTCTCCATCCCATGCATAATCTTGTAAACCTCTATCATGTCACCCCGCAGTCAACGTTTCTCCAAGCTAAAGAGCCCCAAGTGTTTTAACCTTTCTTCATAGAGAAAGTGTTCCAAGCCTGTAATCATTCTAGTTGCCCTTTTCTGCACTTTTTCCAATGCTAGAATATCCTTTTTGAGGTGCGGTGACCAGAATTGTACACAGTATTCCAAATGAGACCGCACCATCGATTTATACAGGGGCATTATGATACTGGCTGATTTGTTTTCAATTCCCTTCCTAATAATTCCCAGCATGGCGTTGGCCTTTTTTATTGCAAACGCACACTGTCTTGACATTTTCAGTGAGTTATCTACCACGACCCCAAGATCTCTCTCTTGGTCAGTCTCTGCCAGTTCACACCCCATCAACTTGTATTTGCAGCTGGGATTCTTGGCCCCAATGTGCATTACTTTGCACTTGGACACATTGAACCGCATCTGCCACGTTGACGCCCACTCATCCAGCCTCAACAGATCCCTTTGGAGTGCCTCACAATCCTCTCTGGTTCTTACCACCCTGAACAATTTAGTATCATCCACAAACTTGGCCACTTCACTGCTTACTCTCAACTCCAAATCATTTATGAACAAGTTAAAGAGCATGGGACCCAGTACTGAGCCCTGCGGCACCCCACTGCTTACCATCCTGCACTGCTCATGCTAACTCAGTTTAGAGGGAACACTGGCCCCATCCTAAGACCCTGATGTGGGCCCAGTGTGGGGGCGGAGCTGCCAGTTGCCGGCCCAGAGTGGAAAACTGGCAGAACTCTGTGACCAAGGTGCAGAGTCTGGCAATGCCAGGGAAGATCATGGAAACAGCACCAATCCTCTCTGATTGACAGAAAGCAATGAAGCAAGTCGATGCGGACACACCCCTTGCTGTCAGCCTTTCCCGGACACAGGGTCAGGAGGAACGCATGGCACATGGACACACATCACTGTGAGGATGTGTGCCACAGATGTGAGTTCGAGAGCCCGCCAGCAGCAGTGTTTCGCAAACTGGACACGCAGGGAGAGAACGTGATGGTTCCAACTGCATCGCCCCTTCCCCATCACTCCTTATTTGGTGGAGGCAGCCATAACAGAAGACCAAATTCTCCTACCTGCACTGGGGTTTGGTGAGAGGAAGATATCTTTTACAGACCCTGGGGCAGCAAAACACCAGGAGAAACACCAGGGCACAGTCTCAGGAGGTAAATACGCCCTCTAATGTTTAAATTGTTATACTATTCAAAGTTCTAATGAGTTAGTGTTTTGTACTATAAATACTTTTATTGTTGTAAGCCGCCCTGAGCCTGCTTCGGTGGAAAGGGCGGGATTTAAATCCAATAAAATATAAAGCCAATTAAAAAAATAAGACAGGGGTGGCCAACGTTAGCTCTCCAGATGTTTTTTGGCCTACAATTCCCATCAGCCCCAGCCTTTGGCCATGCTGACTGGGGCTGATGGGAGTTGTGGGCAAAAAACATCTGGAGAGCTACCGTTGGCCACCCCTGACATATGGCTTTCACATGTATTGTGTGGCTCTTGAAGCTCCCACCACCGTTGGTCAACTTGGAGAAGGCATTTGTCTCTTACTGGTGATCTCAGATACTTCTCCAACCCAAGTCAGTTGGCAGCTTGGACAATGCATTTAAAGGTTGCTTTCTTTCCACCTCTCCCTCCCCCAATCTATTTGCCTGCCTTCCTTCCTTGCAGATCCGAAACATGTGATGTTCATGTCTTGCGGCTCTTGAACATCTGACGTTTATTCTATGTGGCTCTTATGTCAAACAAGTTTGGCCACCCCTGCTCTGAGCTGTAGACTAGTCTTGTGAACAGAAATTCTGCTTTCTGAGTTATTGGCAATAAAGATGTGAGCTACTGCATAAATTAGTTTGTTCTGGGGCCTTTTTTTTCTCGAGCTAAGACTAAAACGTGTGAACTGGAGGCTAAAAAACACAGGAAATCCCCACGAGAATGGACTTGGTGGGGAAAATTCTGGAAACAGCAGAGCTGGACTTTTTATCCCAGCTGTTGGCTGGGAAATCTAAGGAAGAAGCAAGAAAATATTGGATGAAATTTTATGCCTGGCTAGATACTCAAGACTTTTAAGATTCTCTCGTGTGAACTTATATCTCCTGAATTCTGAATCTGTATTACAAGATTGTCTTTATTGGAAATGTCAATTTTAATAGGTATCTTAACAAAAAAGATTTATAATATAAAATATCAAAATGTTGATGATGCATAGTTTAGAGGTAACAATATGTGACAATTTATGTATTTTAAAAAAGTATTGCAAATGTAGACTTGTATTCTTTGAAAGTATTTTTTATGCAGATTAAGACTGATTTGTAATCTTTATTGCTTATCCCTTCCTACTCCCTATTCCTAATTCCTTGAAACTAATAAAGAAGAAGAAGATATTGGATTTATATCCCGCCCTCCCCTCCGAAGAGTCTCAGAGCGGCTCACAGTCTCCTTTCCCTTCCTCCCCCACAACAGACACCCTGTGAGGTGGGTGGGGCTGAGAGGGCTCTCACAGCAGCTGCCCTTTCAAGGACAGAGGCTCAGAGCTGCCTACAATCTCCTTTCCCTTCCTCCCCCACAACAGACACCCTGTGAGGTGGGTGGGGCTGGAGAGGGCTCTCACAGCAGCTGCCCTTTCAAGGACAACCTCTGCCAGAGCTATGGCTAACCCAAGGCCATTCCAGCAGCTGCAAGTGGAGGAGTGGGGAATCAAACCTGGTTCTCCAAGATAAGAGTCCGCACACTTAACCACTACACCAAACTGGCTCTCAACTTTTAAAACTTTTAAAACCTTGTAAAAAAACACAGTTTAGAGGGAACTCTTTGGTGGGTTCAGGTCTAGTGAAGGGGGACGCTGGCGAGAAGGCCCAGATGGGATCGAATGGGATGGCCCCTTCATGCTGATTGGATGGCCAGAATGCCAAGCATTTTGACTGGTCCTTCCTTCCTTACTCTCCCCCTTTGGGGTTTTCAAAGTCCAAGGAGGTCCCAGAGATCCCCTGGAATTACACCTGGTCTTCAGATTACAGAGATCGCTTTGAGGGCAGAAAGCAGCTGCTTTTGAAAGGTGGACTCTATGCCATTATACCCTCCCCTCTCCAGACTCTATCCCCAAATTTCCAGATGTTTCCCGACCCAGAGTTGACAACATTCAGCAGCGGTCCTTTCCTGCTTTGGCTCCTCTCTTTCCCAGCAGCCCTTGTGCCTTAATGGGGAGAGGTTCAGGAAATTTTCTGAGCTCCATTCTACATGCAAACGTTTCATTCCAGCCCAACGTCAATTTTACATTGGCCCTACATCAGCAGGACATGGGTGTGGCTTTGGGTGGACCTATCTCCGGATACACTAAGAGGCCATCCAGAGTTGTTCAAGGACTGAACTAAGTCTTGTTCCCAAAACAGACTGAACTCTGGAAAACTGTCCTTCTGTCAGGGGGAGTTGCCCCCCCCTCAGGTGGCTGTTGGGACAGAGTTCTTGCCTAACACTTCAGGCCTATGAAAGAGATGCAGGAAAGGGGAAAGGCCTCACCAGTCCCTCCTGTCCTTTTGGGGCTCTGGTTTACCTTACAAATTAGCCTCCAGGACAGACAGAGCCAAAGGAATGAGAGGCTAAGCTTGTAACATCTCTAAAACACCAAAACACTTTTCTACTTAAGTACCTTTCTACTTAACTTTCCCAAAAAACACCATGGCAGCACATTTAAAATACCTTTGTATGTAAGTTAGCAAAATTATATTAAACCTGGTGTTCAAACCACAAGAAGCACTTTTGTTCTGATCCACCGGGTAATTCTAACATGTCCTTTACCTTCCTCCCCCACAAGACACCCTGTGAGGTGAGTGGGGCTGGAGAGGGCTCTCACAGCAGCTGCCCTTTCAAGGACAGAGGCTCAGAGCGGCCTACAATCTCCTTTCCCTTCCTCCCCCACAACAGACACCCTGTGAGGTGGGTGGGGCTGGAGAGGGCTCTCATAGCAGCTGCCCTTTCGAGGACAGAGCCTCATTTTTTTTTGTGACATGTTTCTTCTGTGTCTCTCCTTCCCCCCAGAGAGAAGCCTCTCTTCACAGCCAATGAATAAAGGCCTCTTTTCCCAGATAGAGGTGACTCAGTGGAAGGGGCAGGAGATGGAAGAGCAGGACCCAGGAGGACCTGAAACTGGCAAGACAGCAAGCAAAGGCCCCCTTCTCCAAGCTGGGAGTGGTGTTGAATACTGGGAAAGAGATCTGCCGAAGACCATGTCGAAGGACGCCAAGACCTCAGATGTACACTGCAAACGCTTTCGGCAGTTTCTCTATGATGAGGCCGATGGGCCCCGAGAGGTTTGGAGCCAGCTCCATGGACTCTGCAGCCAGTGGCTGACGCCAGAAAGGCACACCAAGAAGCAGATCCTGGACCTGGTGATCCTGGAGCAGTTCCTGGCCATCCTGCCCCAGGAAATGCAGTGCTGGGTCAGAGGATGTGGGCCGGAGACCAGTTCCCAGGCAGTGGCCCTGGCCGAAGGTTTCCTCCTGAGTCAAGCAGAGGAGAAGAGGCAGGCAGAACAGGTGAGGGGACTTCCTCCAATATGCCTAATTCAAGCTACAATGTCTGGCCTTATCCAAAAGGCTCCAAGACAGACATTTGTCCAAGTGTTAATCAGCCAAAAGGGAAATTTAGAGCCTCCTTCGGCTGCCTTTTTTACTAGAGAATTTCTGATTCCTCCAGATAACTCATAAGGTCTGCTGATAAATGTCTGCAGAATCTAGGACTGGGGCAGGATCTATTCCATGGGCTGTTCCATTCTAACTCTCACACATCTCACTCACTGCTCCTTGACCTTGATAGCCCAGTTTAGCTGGATCTCATCAGATCTTGGAAGCGAAGCAGTATTGGTCTTGGCTCGTACGTGGATGGATGCAGTGGCAGGCAATGGCAAACCACCTCTGAAATATCTCTGGAATTAAAAGCAAGCCTAGCTAACTACCTAGTGTCCCATGTCTCTAAAAGAACTACAACTTCCGGCTGTCAGACAGTCTTAGGATCTCCTGACTATACTGTACACCAGGGGTCCTCAAATTATGGCCCGCGGGCCAGATGCGGCCCGCTGAGGACGTTTATGCGGCCCGCCGGGTTATGGCAAAATCAGACCGGAAGTGACGTTCGACCTAAACTCGCGTTAGCAACGCACACTTCCGGCACTGGGCTGAGGCGGCGGAGACAGAGTGTGAGGTGATACCGAGGTGAGGTGGGTTCCCAGGCCGGGGTGTGTGGTGTGGGGAAGGGAGAGAGATGCAGAAGACGGAGAACTGACGGCCTGCAGCCTTGTACAGTAACGGCAGTCCGGCCCTCCAACAGTCTGAGGGACAGTGAACTGGCCCCCTATTTAAAAAGTTTGAGGACCCCTGCTGTACACAGTATAATCAACAAAAAGGGTTAATAAGGCAGGTGATGAATGAAGCAACTACTGTGACGCGCTGGCTAACAATATTTAATAAAACCATTTTAAAACCTTTTGCATAGGGCACTGCCAGAAGACTTTAAGAGGTACCCCTGGCCTGCTTAAAAACTTACACTTAAGTGGCTTTGAGCTAATTTGCTGTCAAACGAATGGCTTGCTCGAAATTAAAATTAAAAATAAATACGGTAATTATAGAGAGTAGAAGAGCAATTGACCATCTGAAAGAACAGCTTGCTTCTAATAAAAATATCGTAGAGAGCTATAAAGGCCAGCAAACTCCAGAAGGCTTGTGCATCTGGTTAAAAGAATAAGTTTGGACTGGCTTAAGCTCCAAATATAAGTATATGCACTTAAGTGTAATTGAGTGAAAAGTTTTTTTACGACAACAAACCTTAAGAATGATCTGTTTCCGTTCAGCATTGTGGTATGCCTTGTTAGAACTTTGGTTTATTCCAGGATGAGAGAGCTTGTCGTAGAAGATGTTGCAGAAGAGCATTTACATTGGGTTGTTACAAAAGGCCGGTAACCCTGGGAGAATTTTAGGAAGGATTACTCCTGAGGAAGTCCATTGACGAAAGGAGCCTACATCCGGGCGCTCATAGGACTTTTCTTGTAATATTGAAATGTGAGAATGGATCTCTGTTATAATACGAAGTATAAAAAGATAATTTACAAAGGCTTTAAAATGGTTTTTATTAAATAGTGTTAGCCAGCACAGCACAGTAGTTGTTTCTTTCATATACTGCTCACAGTGCCATACTTTAATTAATTAATTAATTCCCCTTGCTGCTGTTTCAGATGTGGGGGCCATCCCTGAAGGTAGAAGTGACATTCCCTGAGGCAGAAGGAGCTTCCTTGAAGCAAGAAGAGAGAGCACAAGAACCCGCTCAAGATGTCCTCTCCTTTGGTGAGGACTCTTTCTGCCTGGATACAATTGGGGCAACCCGTGCATTTCATAGGTAGAGAATCCAGGCCAGGGAAAAATATTAAACATGTCACAAAACACAGAGTTAATCTGCAGAACTCAACGTCTACTAATAGAATACATTCATGGAAGGCCGTTCCTCACATTGATTCAATCTTTATACTTCACCCTCCTTCCATGAGGCAGACAAATCTTGGCAGAGCTATTCAACCTGGTGAATAGAGGGACAGCAGAGCCAGTTTGGTGTAGTGCAGGGGTGGCCAACGGTAGCTCTCCAGATGTTTTTTTTTTGCCTACAACTCCCATCAGCCCCAGCCATTGGCCATGCTGGCTGGGGCTGATGGGAGTTGTAGGCAAAAACCATCCGAAGAGCTACTGTTGGCCACCCCTGGTGTAGTGCTTCAGTTCGCGGACTCTTACCTGGGAGAACCCGGTTCGATTCCCCACTCCTCCACTTGCACCTGCTGGAATGGCCTTGGGTCAGCCATAGCTATTGCAGGAGTTGTCCTTGAAAGGGCAGCTGCTGTAAGAGCTCTCTCAGCCCCATCCACCTCACAGGGTGTTTGTTGTGGGGGAGGAAGATAAAGTTGATTGTGACTGCTCTGAGACTCTGAGATTCAGAGTATACAGCGGGATATAAATCCAATATCATCATCTTCTTTCTTCTCTGAAAAGCAGTTTCTGGGGGCCAATAAAAATGGGAAAATTTGCGTTCTGTGTCTGTGCTTATCAGGGCATCTGGTGGACCAATGTGGGAAATAGGATGCTGGAATAGGGACGGCGGGCTATAGGCTGGAATTTAAGGGAGGGGCTTGGGACAGAAGTGGTGTCATGTTTGTATTGCGTCTGGCTGAAAACCTGGTTGAGAAGTCAGCCTGCCAAGAGACGCTCTGAAAACTCACTCACATTAAAGACTCCAGATGTGCTGAAGTCACATCTGGCTTGGATGAGATGGTGATGTGTCATACGAAGTCATTTCTACTCTCCTCTTCCCCCCTCCACCCCCACCATGCCTGACACAGGTCTCACAGAAGTCTGAAATACGTTGGCAGCATTTATAATCCCTGAGGCTCATAGGCACCGGGAGCTTCTCTTCTGTCTCTCGATAGCAAGACAGGCTCCTGCGTTAGAACGACAGTGCGGAACTGCGCAGAACGCAGGAAAATACACTCCTCTGTAACAAGGAAATCTCTTATATCTCTTATGTTGTATGTGATAGATCCAAATGGGCAACTGCGTTGGTCTAAAGCAATAGAACAAAGTAGGAGTCAAGTTTACCTTTAAGACCAGAATGTAAGCTTTCGCGTGCTAGAAGCACACTTCATCAGACAACAGGATGGAACGGCAAACAGAAGTGTGCTTCTAGCACACAAAAACTTACATTCTGAATAAAACTTTGTTGGTCTTGAAGGTGAAACTTGACTCCTACTTTGTTCTATTGTATGTAATAGTACAATACTACTTGAAGTGCTCTATTCATATCTCTCCTACACTAACAATGTACTCTAAGCTGTTTTTCGAGGTTTTCAAACTGAAGCCTTCCACCCTTGTAACTGGAAGGCTTTACCTAAAGAAAGACCTCACTTCCAGTGGAAACGATAATCAGGGAAGGGACCACAGGAGCAAGAGACCTCAGCATCTTTCTGAGAGTTTTCTTTTTGTCTTGTTAAACAATTATTTGAACCAGTTTGGTGTAGTGGTTAAGTGTGCGGACTCTTATCTGGGAGAACCGGGTTTGATTCCCCACTTTCAGCTGTTGGGATGGCCTTGGGCCAGCCATAGCTTTCGTAGGAGTTGTCCTTGAAAGGGCAGCTGCTGTGAGAGCCCTCTCAGCCCCACCCACCTCACAGGATGTCCGTTGTGGGGGGAGGAAGATGAAGGAGATTGTGAGCCGCTCTGAGATTCGGAGAGGAGGGCGGGATATAAATCCAACATCTTCATCATCGTCTTCTTCTTTGCGCTCCTGGGAAGGTGGTGCATGAAGATAACAGAGAAGCAAGTGGAATAGAATGTTGTAGGCAACACCGTCCTTTGTCTCCCTAACAGGCAATGGAGAGATGCTGTTGGGCCGTCGTCTTTTTAGAGGTGTGGAAACGGCTGCTGCGTCTCCAGTCCAGGTAGGGGATTTGAGCAGGGGACAGCCAGGGTCCCCCCTTCTTTCTCAGAGGGGCTTTTTCTCCCGCAGTTTCTACAAGGTGTCTGGGCGAAAGAAACTATGAATGCCACTCCCTTTACCCTTGCCAAGGCACACACCTGTCCCCTTCCGGAGTACTCCCCACCAGGGTGCGATCTCTGTCTGGCACAATCTCTAATGAAGGGATCTGCTGTTTCTTTCAGTGTCCATTTTCCTTTGGGGAGGTGGCTGTGAATTTCAGCGTGGCAGAGTGGGCCCTGCTGGATCCAGACCAAAGAACTCTCTACCGGGAAGTCATGCTGGAGAACTCTGGGAGCGTGGCCTCTCTGGGTAAGGATCTTTCATAGGTGTCAAAGGTGTGAACTGCAACCATTACGATGAGGCGTGTATCCAAATTTTGAACAGGAATACAGTGTTTTGACTCCTGTCTTGTTACTTGACAAAGGCAACTGAAGCCGGTATTGTGGCCATCACCCAAGCCACTGAAAAGGTCCTCAGAAAGTCTCTGGAGTTGGGAGTGAGCAGTGAAGTGGCCAAGTTTGCAGATGACGCTAAATTGTTCAGGGTGGTGAGAACCAGAGAGGATTGTGAGGCACTCCAAAGGGATGTGTTGAGGCTGGGTGAGTGGGCGTCAACGTGGCAGATGCGGTTCAATGTGGCCAAGTGCAAAGTAATGCACATTGGGGCCAAGAATCCCAGCTACAAATACAAGTTGATGGGGTGTGAACTGGCAGAGACTGACCAAGAGAGAGATCTTGGGGTCGTAGTAGATAACTCACTGAAAATGTCAAGACAGTGTGCGATTGCAATAAAAAAGGCCAACGCCATGCTGGGAATTATTAGGAAGGGAATTGAAAACAAATCAGCCAGTATCATAATGCCCCTGTATAAATCGATGGTATGGTCTCCTTTGGAGTACTGTGTGCAATTCTGGTCACCTCACCTCAAAAAGAATATTTCTGCACACATTTTCTTAGGGAAGCAAGCCGAAGTACTGTCCCCAGCCAGGTACCTTTTCAACATCACTATCCCAAAATATCGGATAGCTTTCTCAAAAGCACGACTCAAATGCTCTTTTCTCTTCGGTGCTTTTGGGACGTTACGCTGGGTACCCATATCTGGAAAGATTGTGCCCCTGCAATTGCAATGAGGTGGAAACAACTCTCCACATCGTTTTGCGGTGCCCTAATTACAATGACTTGAGGGCAAGATTAATCTCTCCGATTCTTGGGTCCTTGGCGGGCAGGCAGGAGGATGAGCAAATTGCCTTCCTCCTGTCTGAGGCTCATTCTGATGTTTCATCTAAGATTGCCCGTTTCTGTTATGCTGCTCAGTTGGAAAGGAGGAAAATTGAGAATGTAAATCTTGGTTATGAGTTTTAACAATATGTGTAATAGTAGGAGTCAGGAATTTTGTGTAAGAGGTGATGGGTTTGTTTTTATGATTTTGTTTTTGTTTGTATTAAGCTGGTCGGATGACCGTGAATATAGAACTACTACTAATAGGTCAGAGAGAGAGGAATATTATAGCATTGGAAAAAGTGCAGAAAAGGGCAACTAGAATGATTAAAGGTTTGGAACACTTTCCCTATGAAGAAAGGTTAAAACGCTTGGGGCTCTTTAGCTTGGAGAAACGTCGACTGCAGGGTAACATGATAGAGGTTTACAAGATTATGCATGGGATGGAGAAAGTAGAGAAAGAAGTCCTTTTGTCCCTTTCTCACAATACAAGAACTTGTGGGCATTCAATGAAATTGCTGAGCAGTCAGGTTAAAACGGATAAAAGGAAGTCCTTCACCCAAAGGGTGATTAACATGTGAAATTCACTGCCACAGGAGGTGGTGGCGGCTACAAGCATAGCCAGCTTCAAGAGGGTATTGGATAACAATACGGAGCAGAGGTCCATCAGTGGCTATTAGCCACAGTGTGTGTATGTGTGTGTATTGGGCACTGTGTGATACAGAGTGTTGGACTAGATGGGCCATTGGCCTGATCCAACATGGCTTCTCTGATGTTCTTATGTGACACAGAGTGTTGGACTGGATGGGCCATTGGCCTGATCCAACATGGCTTCTCTGATGTTCTTATGTGACACAGAGTGTTGGACTGGATGGGCCATTGGCCTGATCCAACATGGCTTCTCTTATGTTCTTATGGGTCACAGAGTGTTGGACTGGATGGGCCATTGGCCTGATCCAACAGGGCTTCTCCTGTGTTCTTATGAGACACAGAGTGTTGTACTGGATAGGCCATTGGCCTGATCCAACAGGACTTCTCTTATGTTCTTATGTGACACAGAGTGTTGGACTGGATGGGCCACTGGCTTAATCCAACATGGCTTCTCTTATGTGACACAGAGTGTTGGACTGGATGGGCCATTGGCCTGATCCAACATGGCTTCTCTTATGTTCTTATGCTCTGGAAGAAGGCAGATCTCTATTCCTCTGTTGCCAGCCTTAAAGCACACCCTTCCGCCTGGATGGGATTACAATCAGCCTCTCTGGCTGTGATCTGGAAATGATTTGTTCCACCCTAACACTGCTTTAGATTTTGGACTTTGATCTGGACTAGGTGTGGCCAAACTTGCTTGACGTAAAAGCCATGCAGAATAAACATCAGATGTTCGAGAGCCACAAGAGAAGGAAGGAAGGAAAATAAATGGAGGGAGGGAGAGGTAGAAAGAAAGGAACTTTCAGATGCCACATGGCATGGCGAAGTGATTAAAGAGAGAAATTCTTTTACCTAGCTGGCCAATGGGGTGGGGTGGAGGGGGGGAGGCTTGAGAGCCACACAATATGTGTGAAAGAGCCACATACGGCTCCGGAGTTGCAGTTTGACCACCCCTAATCTGGACCATTTTTCTGTCCTTCCAGGACAATTTTTAGTCTTGCTTGGATTTCTTTCTCTCTCCACATAAAAATCCTCTCTCTCTCTCTTTCTGTGTCTGCATTTGTGTGTGTGTGTGAAATAAGCCAAAATTATGAGGGAGACTATGATGGAGACAGACAACATCCATGCTTCCAAAGAAACCCTGGAGAGTTCCTCAAAAGGATCTCAAGAGAGGATTTCGTTCCCAAGTGGGCTGGCTGAGAGTGAGTATCCTTCATGGTTATTGAAATGTACCGGGTTTGATGCATCAGCAGACGGGCAGTAATGTGATCGAAGCTCTTTATTCATGATACAGCATTGCCATGGTTAAACTAACACTGGAGAACTGGGCCAACGGGGCCAGCTATATACACTTAATTCCACCAGAGCAAGTGCCTTCTCGGTTGCGGCCCCAATACTTTGGAACACCCTCCCAGAAGCCATCAGGGCCCTGCGGGACTTATTGCAGTTCCACAGGGCCTGTAAGACTGAACTGTTTCGGATGGCATATGACATCTAATAGGAAAGGGCTGCCACATCTGGATCTATCGCGCTTTAGTACTAACTGCCTGGGATCTGTACACACTGAGAAAGGAAAATACTATATGATCTCCCTGAAGTAGCACCACTGCAATTTATTTGTTTTATTGTTTTAATATTGCTCATTGTTTATTGTGTATTTTATGCTGTTAGCCGCCTTGAGTCTGCATGGAATGGGTGGGATATAAATATAACGTAAATAAATAAAAAAAATGCTCCCGTGCTTCATCGTCATTGGATCGTTTAAACCAGCTGGGGGCCAGCTATTGGTCCGGGGAAGCAGAGATTTGGATCCTACTTCCCATTGTCCCCAGGCTCAGTCTTAAAGGCTTCCAATGAGCCAGGCAGGAACTAAAAACCCAACATTGTTAACTGAAACACATCCACAACAATTATGTCAAGGGAAGAAGAAGACTGCAGATTTATACCCCGCCCTTCTCTCTGAATCGGAGACTCAGAGCGGCTCACAATCTCCTTTGCCTTCCTCCCCCACAACAGACACCCTGTGAGGTGGGCGGGGCTGAGAGAGCTCTCACAGCAGCTGCCCTTTCAAGGACAACTCTGTGAGAGCTATGACTGACCCAAGGCCATTCCAGGGGGGAAAGGGGAAGGAATACCCATGGGACTTCTGTCCACTTCTAAGCAAATCTTGGTTTGTTAGAATTATAAAGGCCGGTGGGCAACACAAGAGAGGGGGCATTCTGGGGCCAAGCTCTGGCCTTTGAAAGGCTCCTGGTATCCTTAAATCCTGGCACTTCTGGGGAAAGGTGGAGAGTTAATTAAAATCAGCCAAACTAGATGAGGCTGAAGGGCTGAGTCCTTTCTTACTGCAGCCTTTGGACCTTATCTTTCCTTTCAGGTGGCTAATGCTGCCTTTCTGTTTATTCCAGGGGAGGACAATCAGAGGAATGAGGAGGGTGAGGATCTTTATCCACAATTACCAGTTATATTTAATAATGAAGACTTGAAAGGAAACATCAGGAATCAAACTGAGGGAGAGAAAGGCAGTCGTTTGGTTGATGAGAGAGATGGAATAAAGCATAATTCTCCAAAGCACAATATAATGACAAGTGAACCTATTCAGTGTGGAAAACACTTCAAATATAGATCACAGTTTCTTGTGAACCAAAGAATACCAAGAGGAGACAAACCTTTTGAATGCTCAGAGTGTGGGAAAAGATTCAGTCGTAGCAATGGTCTTCAAGTGCATAAAAGAATCCATACAGGGGAGAAACCATTTGAATGTTCAGAGTGTGGAAAGAAATTCAGTCAGAGTAGTCGTCTTCAAGACCATAAAAGAACCCACACAGGGGAGAAACCTTTTGAATGCTTAGAGTGTGGGAGAAGATTCAGTTACAGTCCTGGCCTTCAATATCATAAAAGAACTCACACAGGGGAGAAACCTTTTGAATGCTCAGAGTGTGGGAAGAGATTCACTCATAGCGGCAGTCTTCAAGAGCATAACAAAACCCACACAGGGGAGAAACCATTTGAATGCTCAGAGTGTGGAAAGAGATTCAGTACACATAGCTATCTTCAAGTCCATCAAAGAAACCACACTGGGGAGAAACCATTTGAATGCTCAGAGTGTGGAAAAAGGTTCACTGCGCATACTTATCTTCAATATCATCAAAGAATCCACACAAAGGATAAGCCTTTTGAATGCTCAGCGTGTGGAAAGGGATTCAGTTTGAGTGGCAATCTTCAGCGGCATAAAAGAACCCACACAGGGGAGAAACCTTTTGAATGTTCAGACTGTGGAAAGAGGTTCAGTCAGAGTGGCACTCTTCAACAGCATAAAAGGACCCACACAGGGGAGAAACCTTTTCAATGTTCAGAGTGTGGAAAGGGATTCAGTCAGAGTGGCACTCTTCAACAGCATAAAAGGACCCACACAGGGGAGAAACCTTTTCAGTGTTCAGAGTGTGGGAAGGGATTCAGTCAGAGTGGCACTCTTCAACAGCATCAAAAAAGCCACACTGGTGAGAAAACAATTGAATGCTCAGTTTGAAAAAAAGATTCAGCAGGAGTGGTTATCTTCAATACTGTCAAAGAGCCCATTTGAATGTTCAGAGTGCTGGAAGAGATTGAGCTGTAGCAGCATTTTCAAAAATATCTAAGAAACCCAAGGAGAAACCATGTTACTGCTTAGCCTGTTAAACGAGCACTTCTCTTATTTTACAGCTAAAATACAAAGACCACATAAAGCATCAAAATGATGTTAATTCTTGTAAAAATCTTTTAATTTACATAGAAATATTATTGTAACCAGGAAGAAATGTTATAAATGCTAAAACTATAGAAGGAGCTTCACCATGTTTGAAGCTATCAGATGATCTCAGAAGGAAGAAACCAAGATAGGCTCTGCAGCCTGAAGTAGATTCAAGTTTTTGCCTCCTCTAGCATGGAGCACACCAGGGAGGAACCTCATAAATTCTCAGCCTGTGACTTGAATGTTCCTCAGATAATCCATAGAAGGGTAACACTGCATTTTTGGTAGAACATAAGAGAAGCCATGTTGGATCAGGCCAATGGCCCATCCAGTCCAACACTCTGTATCACACAGTGGCCAAAAAATTTATATATATATATATATATATATATATATATATACACACACACTGTGGCTAATAGCCACTGATGGACCTCTGCTCCATATTTTTTATCTAAACTCCTCTTGAAGGTGGCCATGCTTGTGGCCGCCACCACCTCCTGTGGCAGTGAATTCCATATGTTAATCACCCTTTGGGTGAAGAAGTACTTCCTTT
The DNA here is from genome assembly GCF_032191835.1 of Heteronotia binoei. Classification (NCBI taxonomy): domain Eukaryota; kingdom Metazoa; phylum Chordata; class Lepidosauria; order Squamata; family Gekkonidae; genus Heteronotia; species Heteronotia binoei. The sequence goes on along the minus strand of NC_083227.1, from coordinate 13,890,440 downwards.
TATCCATTTTAACCTGGCTGCTCAGCAATTTCATCGAATGCCCACGAGTTCTTGTATTGTGAGAAAGGGAGAAAAGTACTTCTTTCTCTACTTTCTCCATCCCATGCATTATCTTGTAAACCTCTATCATGTCACCCCGTAGTCGACGTTTCTCCAAGCTAAAGAATCCCAAGCGTTTCAACCTCTCTTCATAGGGAAAGTGTTCCAGCCCTTTAATCATTCTAGTTGCCCTTTTCTGGACTTTCTCCAATGCTATAATATCCTTTTTGAGGTGCGGCGAGCTGCACACAGTACTCCAAATGAGACCACAGCATCAATTTATACAGGGGTATTATGATACTGGCTGATTTGTTTTCAATTCCCTTGCTAATAATTCCCAGCATGGCGTTAGCCCAGCAAAAAAACCCCCAGCAGTAACTAATTTGCATATTAGGCCACACACCCTGTTGTCACCATTGTTTCACACTGGGCTTTTTTGTAGAAAAAGCTCAGCAGGGACTTATTTGCATTTTAGGCTACAACCCCTGATGCCAAGCCAGCCGGGACTGCATTCCTGCTCCAAAAAAAGCCCTTCTTTTCTGTAAATCTATGTGAAACTTGATACTTCAGGTTATCTGCCAGTCTAACTCTTTCTGTCATCTACAAAACTGGCAAAAACATTTCCTTTCCCAAATCCTGTGAGGAAAAAGACAAGTTGACATTTATGGCCCTCGAGAGCACTAGGTCTGGCCCTTGGAGATTGCTGGGCTGAGCCGAGCAACTTGACAGCCTTCCTAGGGCCTGGCTGGCCAGCCAGGATCACTGTGGGGCCTGGAAAAGTCACTGTCACAGTTCAAGTAAGTTTCCCCCTCATTTCTTTACTTCCCTTTCTTTCTATTTCTTCCCCCCATTTCTTTATTTCCCTTAATTTCCCTTTCTTTCCCCATTTCTTTATTTTCCTTTCTTTCCGTTTCTTCCCCCCATTTCTTTATTTCCCCTTTCCCCTCTTTCTTTCTTTCTTTCTTTCTTTCTTTCTTTCTTTCTTTCTTTCTTTCTTTCTTTCTTTCTTTCTTTCTTTCTTTCTTTCTTTCTTTCTTTCTTTCTTTCTTTCTTTCTCTCTCTCTCTCTCTTTCTTTCTTTCTTTCCATTACTTCTCTTTATTTCCCTTTCTTTCCATTTTCCACTTTCTTTATCTCTCTGTATTCCCCTTTCTCCCATTTCTTTATTGCCGTTTATTCCTCCTTTCTCCCCCATTTCTTTATTGCTCTTTCTTCCCCATTTCTTTTTCTGTTTATTCCCCTTTCTTTCCCTAATTTCTTTATTTCCATTTATTTCCCCCATTTCTTTATTTTCCTTTATTACCCTTTCTTTTCCCCATTTCTTTATTTCCATTTATTTCTCTTTCTTCCCCTATTTCTTTATTTTTCTTTCTTCCCCCCATTTTTTATTTTCCTTTATTATTCTTTCTTTCCTCCATTTCATCTTTCTTTCTTTCTGTCTGTCTCTCTCCCTCCCTCCCTCTCTCTTTCTTTCTCTCTGTGGAGCCTGAGTGGTAGGCATTGTGCTGGGGTATGTGGGTGCCTTTCTGCTGGGAGCAGCTGCCATTTCCACATGACGGGAGGGAGGGAGGGGTGGCAGGGATGGGAGTCAGCTACCACCAGCTACTATCCCAGATGGTGTGGCCTAATATGCTAATGAGCATGTGACCTAATATGCTAATATTAGGGGATGTAGTCTAATATGCTAATGAGTTCCTGCGGGGCTTTTTCTACAAAAAAGCCCTGGGCCTAGGCATTTGCCTAGGGCAGTGGGTTGGGTGTGTGTGTGTGCCAAATTAGGCTCTTCCTACATGACTTCAAATAGAAAAAACAATTATTTACATTAATTTTGCCAGCCTAAATCATTCTCCCTTTGTGGAGCACTGTTTTTTAAGTTGATAATTTTGTAAGGCCCACAAATAGTATTATAAATATCCAAATGACCCCGTCAGAAAAAAGGTTCCCCACCTCTGCTATAGAAGAAAAGCAGAAATACTTAAAGGACATATTAGTGGCTAGAGAGAGACTCAAAAGCTAATAGTGTCAGAGTGTAAGAGGAAGAAGATGAAAGAAGCCTGAGTTTAGGAGAGAAAGGAGGATTTGAGAGAAAGAGGAGTGTTGTGAAATGAATGAATGTGACACCTCAGTCAGAAGCTATACACTGGCTTATTAACGAAAGAGTTAAGCTGCCAAACATTTTGAAACTTTACGAACTAGCAAGGCAGCCGTTTCCTTTTTGGATCTGAAGTATCCACCTGGTGAAGTCAGGAAAGAGATTAACAAGCCAGAATCGTACCCAGAGAAAAGCTGTTATGACAGGCCTAAAAAAGAAAATAGTGGTCATATTCAACTGTCAGCTCAGAACAGTTGAATACATGATTCTACTGGACAATGACAGCTCTCTTTCACAAGTAGTAGTGGGGGAACTACTTTCTTACACACAGACAACCCTCCAATCTCAAACAACTCCTCACCCGCAACAGTGCAATGTCTAATGCAGGGGTGGGGAACCTTTTTTCTGACAAGGGCCATATGGATATTTATAACATCATTCACGGGCCATAAAAAATTATCAACTTAAAAAAACAGTGCTCCGCCAAGGGAGAATGATTCAGACCAGCAAAATGAATGCAAATAATCGTTTTTCTATTTGAAGTCATGTAGGGAGAGCCTAATCTGGCACACACACACACACACACAGCCCGCCACCCTAAGCAAATGCATAGGTCCAGGGCTTTTTTGTAGAAAAAGCCCAGCAGGAACTCAGCATATTAGACCACATCCCCTAATATTAGCATATTAGGTCACACTCATTAGCATATTAGGCCACACCTTCTGGGATAATCAAGTACAAACTGAACTGTGGCAGTAACTTTTCCAGGCCCTGCAGCAATTCTGGCCTGCCAGCCAGGCCCAAGGGAGGCTGCTGCACTGTGGCCCTGTGATCCCTGCCTGGCCCTGGGGAGGCTGCTGCTCAGCGCAGCTGGGCCCCACGATCCTTGCTGGCCAGCCAGGCCCCAGAGAGGCGGCCACATGGCTAGGTTCGGCCCAGCAATCCCCGAGGGCCACACCAAGTGACCTCGAGGGCCGCATACAGCCCTCGAGACAGAGGTTCCCCACCCCTGATCTAATGTGAACTTGGACACTGGTCCCAGAGCTTACAATAAACCCAGATGCCAACTTTGCTGCCACATACATGCATACAAGGCTCTTTTTTAAAATCTCTTGGAGGATTGGCTACATCAGGGGTGTGTGGCCTAATATTAGGCTTCCCAAATCCCCCGCTTTGCCTGGTGACCCCCAATTTGAAGCCTTCTTCTCCCGCTAGCCAAAACTCTGGAAAGCGGGGGGGGAATGGCGGCCCTTCCCACCCAGCCCCGATCTCAGCAACTTTTCCTTGCCCTGCCCTTCCCACCCAGCCCCGATCGCAGCAGCCTTTCTTCAGTTTTCCCAGGCTGCTTCCGGTCCCAATCAGCTGGCTGGCGGGAGAGGGGGGGGAGAGAGGGAGCCCCGCCTGCAAAGGACCATGTGCCTTTGCACCTCCAGAGGCTTGACTTGAAAGGCTTCCATTTAGGATGGTGTGTCTGTGTGTGTTTCTGTGAAAAAGCTGGCAGCAAATGGTGAGTTGAGAGGCTGATCCGCTGCTTCAGACTGGCCAGAAAGGGGGCGGGGGGGAGAGGGAAACTTCATTATTTCCTATGTGATCGATTCTCATAGGGTATAATGGGGAATTGTTCTGGAGGTTTGGGGGCTCTGGGGGAGCTGTTTTTTGAGGTAGAGGTACCAAATTTTCAATATAGTATCTAGTGCCTCTTCCCAAAGTACCCCCCAAGTTTCAAAATGATTGGACCAGGGGGTCCAATTCTATGAGCCCCAAAAGAAGGTGCCCCTATCCTTCATTATTTCCTATGGAAGGAAGGCATTTAAAAAGGTGTGCTGTCCCTTTAAATGTAATGGCCAGAACTCTCTTGGAGTTCAATTATGCTTGTCACACCCTTGTTCCTGGCTCCGCCCCCAGTGTCTCCTGGCTCCACCCCCAAATTCCCCAGATATTTCTTGAATTGGACTTGGCAACCCCACCTAATATGCAAAGGAGCTCCTGCTAGAATTCCACCCCTGCACGCAGACATCACAGTCACTGGACCTAACAGCATTAACTACACCATCTCAGGCTCATTCATTTGTTCATCTTCCAACATTATATATGCCATTTAATGCCAACAATGCCCAGTTCTCTACATAGGGCAAACAGGACAAACCCTATGCCAAAGGATAAATGGGCACAAATCTTGACATCAGGAATCGCAAATCTGAGAAACCAGTAGGAGAACATTTTAACCTTCCAGAACATTCAACGGGTGTCCTCAAAGTAACTGCTTTACTGGAACTTCGAGAACAGAATGGAGTGGGAAATTGCTGAATTGCAAATTATTATGAAACTTGGAACAAACACCTCCCTGGGACTGAACAGGAATATTGGGGGGGGGGGGGGTGTTATCTTTTAAATATCTCATTACATATGCTAAACCCATTCTCACCAAATATATCCACAGTATTTCAATTTATTTCCCTTTTAGAATAGTGTATCAGAATAATGTTTTTTCTATTGACGTACTCAAATAAGGGATATTGGCTGTTTATCTCATTACATATACTAAACCCATCTTCCACTATATTTTAATCAGTGTTCCCTCTAAGCCGAGTTAGCGTGAGCTAGCTCACAGATTTTTAGCCTCCAGCTAAGATAGAAAAGATGACCCTAAAGCACAATAATTTAATGCAGTAGCTCACAACTTAATTCCAGTAGCTCACAAAGTAGAATTTTTGCTCACAAGACTCTGCAGTTTAGAGGGAACATTGGTTTTAATGTATTCTTTTTTTCTAATGGCAAACTAAAATGATGTTTATAATGTATGTTACATGTTAAAAAGTACATTAGGTGGACAGGAACACCTCTGAGAAAGACATGTCCTCAGTTTAACCCAAACTTGCAAGCAATAGAGCAATTAACAGACTGCATTTATTGCCTTGTGATACTCTCACCATCATTCTTCCATTCTGACATGTTACTGTTTTATTGGTTTCCCACACAAATGCTATCCTCACGATTGGTCACCTCACGATTGGACTACTGTAACGCCCTCTACATGGGGCTGCCTCTGTGCCGGACCCGGAAGTTACAGCTAGTGCAGAACGCGGCGGCCAGGCTGCTACTTAGTCTCCCAAGATGGGAACATGTACGGCCGGGGCTACGCGAGCTGCACTGGTTACCGATTGTATACCGGGTCCAGTACAAAGTGCTGGTTATCACCTTTAAAGCCCTATATGGCCGAGGACCAGCCTACCTGAAGGACCGTCTCTCCCCGTATGAACCCCAGAGAGCACTGAGGTCAGTAGGAAAGAACAGACTGACTACCCCTGGGCCAAGACAAATTAAACTACAGAACACTCGCTCTCGGGCCTTTTCGGCCGCAGCCCCACATCTCTGGAACCAACTCCCAGAGGAGGTGCGGGCCCTGCGGAACCTTGATCAGTTCCGCAGGGCCTGCAAGACCACCCTTTTTAAATTAGCCTATGAATAACTGAAAATCCGCCATCAGCATCAACTAGAAGAGTCTCAAGGATAGCGTTTAATATGTTTTAGTTAATTGTTTTTATTCAGGCTTTTAAGGTTAATTCAATGTTTAATTTAATGTTTTTAATGTAACTGTTTTATTGTTGGTGCACCATTGGTCACCGTATTGTTAGCCGCCCTGAGCCTGCTTCGGCAGGGGAGGGCGGGGTACAAATAAAATTTATTATTATTATTATTATCCAGACCAAATGTTCTTTCAATTTGTTAATTTCACTGTTTTGCCATTGAATTCTAACTTTGGGGGCTGGGTGTGCTGGGGGGCCATCTCTGTGAGCCGCTGATGGGGCAGTAGAGGTCTGTTGCCGGTGATGCTTTTCATGAGGCCAGTGGACAGAGAGGACACAGAGAAGAGTTGGAGGTGTTGCAGTCTCTAAGGTCAGAGTGTTCTGGCGGCGTGTTCAACATTTCCCAGCCTGCAGTAGGCGGGAAGAGGCGAGTCGGTCAATGGGAGGTCAGACTCTCTGAGTGAGCCATGATGGGCCAATTATTTGTCAAGTGCATGGAATACACCCGTAAGCCAATGGGAGAGCTTCATCTGGCTCAGGGCCAGTGCCAGGCTTCTTGGCACCCTAGGTGAGGCCATCTACTTGCGCCCCCCCTCCAACCAATTTTTTTTTTTAAAGATTCAGGGTTTTTTTAATCAGTCATAGTTCAGGGTTACTATGCAAAGGCATGCAATGGCAAACCACCTTTTGTTCATCTCTTGCCTTGAAAACCCTGCGGGGGTAGCCATAAATTAACTGTGACATGTCCCACCACCAGAAAGCACCTATCTTAGCAATGATTAAACTCACTGTACAAAAGCTGGAACGGGTCCAGAGGAGGGCGACGAAGATGGTGAGGGGTCTGGAGACCAAGTCCTATGAGGAAAGGTTGAAGGAGCTGTTTAGCCTGGAAAGGAGGCGGCTAAGAGGTGATAGGGTCACCATCTTCAAGTACTTGAAGGGCTGTCATAAAGAGGAGGGTGTGGAATTGTTTTCTGTGGCCCCAGAAGGTAGAACCAGAACCAGAGGGTTGAAATCAAATCAAAAGAGTTTCCGGCTCAACATTAGGAAGAACTTCCTGACTATTAGAGTGGTTCCTCAGTGGAACAGGCTTCCTCAGGAGGTGGTGGGCTCTCCTTCCTTGGAGGTTTTTAAACAGAGGCTAGATGGCCATCTGACAGCAATGAGGATTCTGTGAATTTAGGGGGAAGTGTTTGTGAGTTTCCTGCATTGTGCAGGGGGTTGGACTAGATGACCCTGGTGGTCCGTTCCAACTCTATGATTCTATTCTATGATGGGAAAATAAAGAGGTGTCTGGTTGCATCTTAAAGATGAACAGATTTATTCAAGTATAAACTTTGGTGGCTCAAAGAAGCTTTTTTTTTTTAATGTTATTAATGTTAAAAAGATCCTTTGAGTCAACGCCTGAGTTTATTTTATTACCTACTTAGCCTTAAATGCTCATGAAAGTAACAACCAGGCTCCCCCTCCCCCTTTTAAAAAGTACTACATGTAATTGTAGGTCACTGGGTCAGTGATTTCACTATCATGGTTGTCAAGGATATTGAGATCCTTCTTGTATAATTCTTCTGTATATTCTTGCCACCTCTTCCTTATCTTTTCTGCTTCTGTTAGGTCCCTACCGTTTTTGTCCTCTATCATGGCCATCTTTGCACGAAACGTTCCCTTGATTTCTCCAGTTTTCTTGAAGAGATCGTTTGTCCTTCCCATTCTGTTATTTTCCTCTATTGCTTTGCATTGTTCCTTCAGGAAGGCCTCATTGAACAACAACAAAAGATTTCCTTGACATTTAGGCAGAAATGGCCACCATTTGACAGGGCAAAAATGTGCCATAATGTAGTTATTTAAATCAATTTTCCCTTAAGATAAATGAATAACCTAAGGGCTTTTAAGAGGACAAATCAATAGATCAGAACATTTATTATGTATACAGGTAAGTCAATAATATGAGAGACAAACACTGCCAGCAAAATGCATACCCCAGTACAGCATTTCCCATTTGCAGGGTCGCGACCCGGTACTGTGCCACGGGAGCCTCAACAGCAAGAAAAGCCAAAGCTAGCTCCGCCCCCAGCAAAGCATGAACTCTGCTCTGCTTCCTTCCTTTCCCATCTCTCTGTTGTGCAGAGAAAAGCTAGGCTTGAAGACTGACACAGGCTGCAAAGCCTGAGCTCCATTTTCCTTCCTTCCATACCCCAACATTTCTGTGTTGTACAGATAAAAGCTGGGCTTGAAGACTGACAGGCTGCAAAGCCTGAGCTTTGTTTTCCTGGGAGACCTCTGTAGAAGAAAGAAACAGGCTTTCCAGTCTCCTGGCTCCACCCCCAAAGTCTCCTGGCTCCACCCCCGAATTTTAGTAGGCTATGAAGGAGAAGTGTAAAGATAACCGGGCCATGGGGTGGGGGAAGTTTGGGAAACCCTGCCCTAGTACATTTTTTTAAACCAGTTATAGAATCATAGAATAATGTTGGAAGGGACCTCCATGGTCATCTAGTCCAACTGCAATGCAGGAAATTCACAATTTTTTGTTGTTGTTCAGTCGCACAGTCGAGTCCAACTCTTTGCAACCCCATACCTCCCCCTAAATCTGCCTTGCTGTCAGATTGGCCATCTAGCACTCTTGTTTAATCAATTAATCGGTCACGTTTCATCAATTTATGAGGAAGCACTAAAATGCAAAAGGATTTCCATTCCAATCTATTCTGCATTCGGTGATCGTTCTAAGGACGGCTGAGGTGGCACCTTTGCAAACACGTAAGTGGGAGGAAGTTCAACTGAATGTAACTCACCCACCTACCCACCCAGAGTAGCATCCCCAACCCTCTAATGAAAGCCAAACTGTGCATAGCCGCAGGTGCACGTGCCCCCCCCCCCCCCGGTAACATTGGCGGGGAGCTACCATGACCCCCATGCCCAGATAATCACCCAGGTTATGATGGAAGCTGTGTGCTTTTCTGTACTTTTGTTGCAAACATATTAACTCAAGGGTGTCGAACTATGCTTCATCTTCCTTGAAACTGTGCATTACAGTATGCATTACTCGTGTCACATAACAGTTATATCCCTGCCCAGCCTGAGCAACACTGAAAATCCTCATTCTTGACTTTGTTAAGCAGGGGAGGGACGGTGGCTCAGTGGTAGAGCATCTGCTTGGTAAGCAGAAGGTCCCAGGTTCAATGCCTGGCATCTCCAACTAAAAAGGATCCAGGCAAATAGGCATGAAAAACCTCAGCCTGAGCACCTGGAGAGCCGCTGCCAGTCTGAGCAGACAATACTGACTTTAGGGGAGGGACGGTGGCTCAGTGGCAGAGCATCTGCTCGGTAAGCAGGAGGTCCCAGGTTCATTCCTCAGCATCTCCAACTAAAAAGGGTCCAGGCAAAAGTAGGCATGAAAAACCTCAGCTTGAGAACCTGGAGAGCCACTGCCAGTCTGAGTAGACAATACTGACTTTAGGGGAGGGACGGTGGCTCAATGGTAGAGCATCTGCTTGGTAAGCAGGAGCTCCCAGGTTCAATCCCCAGCATCTCCAACTAAAAAGGGTCCAGGTAAAAGTAGGCATGAAAAACCTCAGCTTGAGAACCTGGAGAGCCGCTGCCAGTCTGAGTAGACAATACTGACTTTAGGGGAGGGACGGTGGCTCAGTGGTCGAGCATCTGCTCGGTAAGCAGGAGGTCCCAGGTTCATTCCCCAGCATCTCCAACTAAAAAGGGTCCAGGTAAAAGTAGGCATGAAAAACCTCAGCTTGAGAACCTGGAGAGCCGCTGCCAGTCTGAGTAGACAATACTGACTTTAGGGGAGGGACGGTGGCTCAGTGGTCGAGCATCTGCTCGGTAAGCAGGAGGTCCCAGGTTCATTCCCCAGCATCTCCAACTAAAAAGGGTCCAGGTAAAAGTAGGCATGAAAAACCTCAGCTTGAGAACCTGGAGAGCCGCTGCCAGTCTGAGTAGACAAGACTGACTTTAGGGGAGGGACGGTGGCTCAGTGGTCGAGCATCTGCTCGGTAAGCAGGAGGTCCCAGGTTCATTCCCCAGCATCTCCAACTAAAAAGGGTCCAGGTAAAAGTAGGCATGAAAAACCTCAGCTTGAGAACCTGGAGAGCCGCTGCCAGTCTGAGTAGACAATACTGACTTTAGGGGAGGGACGGTGGCTCAGTGGTCGAGCATCTGCTCGGTAAGCAGGAGGTCCCAGGTTCATTCCCCAGCATCTCCAACTAAAAAGGGTCCAGGTAAAAGTAGGCATGAAAAACCTCAGCTTGAGAACCTGGAGAGCCGCTGCCAGTCTGAGAAGACAAGACTGACTATGATGGACCCATGGTCTGATTCAGTAGAAGGCAGCTTGATATGTTCATATGACCTCTGAAGAGAAGCCCAAAGACAGTGAAGAACTAGAGAAACCATAGAATGGGTAATACATCCATAAGGTTTGAAGTGATTCCTGGTAAAAATCAGAAGAGCGAATACATCATGACATGTGGGAAGCGCACAGTGTGTGGCTGGTGTAAAAATAAGAGAGTTGGAAAACAGTTGGCATCTCAGAAAATCCTACAGCTGCTTCACCCACATGTGAAAAACGGGGGCTCGTTATTGCGCATGTATGGTGGAGAGAGCAGTGAGATGGAGAAACAGGAAGCTTCTGATAAAAGTGTGATAGAGCTTCAGCGGTATGCCAAAAAGAACAAGCCAAATCTGCACATTCTGAACAAGTTACAGGAAGAAATGAGGGAGCTGGCACAAGAAAGGGAGGAGACACGAAAGGAGCCCAAGATGACGACTGTAGAATCAGCTCAACCTGGTGGCGAGCCTCTCTCCCCAGTAGACGTGTGACCAGAAAACATAAAACAGTTGGGGAGCAATAAACAAGTGGCAAGAGCTAGTTTTTCCCCCCCAACTATTATTTAAGAATTAGTTTAATGTAATAGTCCAGGCTGCTTCAAATATGCATTGTTCTTCATCAGGGCAATAGTACTTTTGAGAGCACCTCTGAGAGATACACTTGATACAAGAGAGCAAAAATCGCCGCTTGAACCAATGCGCAGAGGGGCAAACAGGCACATACAGAGGATAAGCTGAAGCAACACCCCCCCCCCCCAACTATACATGCTGTCTTGAATGGATGTGTTTTAAGTATGAAATTCAGAATGCCTATATAAATGATGGAACGAATGTATTAAGACAGGAGTATAACTTGCTGGCAACTGTTTTTCAGAAGAGCTCTGCTTCCTTTCAGCTCAGAATAACATGCACTGATAAAGTTATGTCCCTGGTCAGAAAGGGTCCATCTCATCCAGCATCCTGTCTCACACAGTGGCCAATCAGTTCTTCTGGACAGCCAACAACAGGGCTTAGAGGCGGAAGCATTTTTTCTCTTCCTTGGCTCCCCCTTTGCCCCGCCCGCTTGGCTTCTTGCAGAGGAGGGTTCAAGGGGGGCGACTAAATTGGGAGGGGTTGCAAACACAGAAGAAGACAGAAAAAGGATACAGGATGACCTTGACAGGCTGGAAAACTGGGCTAAAATCAATGAAATGAATTTTAACAGGGATTAATGTAAAGTTCTGCATTTCGGTAGGAAAAATCCAATGCATGGTTCTAGGATGGGGGAGACTTGTCTTAGCAGTAGTATGTGTGAAAAGGATCTAGGGGTCTTAGCGGATCATATGCTGAACATGAGTCAACAGTGTGATGCGGTGGCTAAAAAGGCAAATGCAATTTTGGGCTGTATCTACAGAAGTATAGTGTCCAGATCACGTGAGGTGATGCTTTACTCTTGCTCTGGGAAGACCTCACCTGGAGTATTGTGTTCAGTTTTGGGCACCACACTTTAAGAAGGATATAGACAAGCTGGAACGGGTCCAAAGGAGGGCAATGAAGATGGTGAGGGATCTGGAGACCAAGTCCTATGAGGAAAGGTTGTAGGAGCAGGGGACGTTTAGCCTGAAGAGGAGGTGGCTGAGAGGTGATAGGATCACCAAGTCCTTGAAGGGCTGTCCTATAGAGGATGGGGTGGAATTATTTTCTGTGGCCCCAGAAGGTGGGACCAGAACCAATGGGTTGAAACTGAATCAAAAGAGTTTCCAGCTCAACATTAGGAAAAACTTCCTGACCATTAAAGCGATTCCTCAGTGGAACAGGGTTCCTCGGGAGGTGGTGGATTCTCCTTCCTTGGAGGTTTTTAAACAGAGGCTAGATAGCCATCTGACAGCAACGAAGATACAGTGAATTTAGGGGGAGGTATTTGTGAGTTTCCTGCATTGTGCAGGGGGTAGGACTAGATGACCCTGGAGGTCCCTTCCAACTCTAGGATTCTATGAAATTGGCCTCTCCTTCCTTAAACGTATTTCAACAGAGGCTAGATGGCCATCTGACAGCAATGAAAATCCTGTGAATTTGGGGGGAGGTGTTTGTGAGTTTCCTGCATTGTGCAGGGGGTTGGACTAGATGACCTTGGAGGTCCCTCCCAACTCTAGGATTCTATGAAATTGGCCTCTGCTTCCTTGGAGGTATTTCAACAGAGGCTAGATGGCCCTCTGACAGCAATGAAGATCCTGTGAATTTGGGGGAGGTTTTTGTGAGTTTCCTGCATTGTGTAGGGGGTTGGACTAGATGACCTTGGAGGTCCCTCCCAACTCTAGGATTCTATGAAATTGGCCTCTGCTTCCTTGGAGGTATTTCAACAAAGGCTAGATGGCCCTCTGACAGCAAAGAAGATCCTGTGAATGTTGGGGGAGGCGTTTGTGAGTTTCCTGCATTGTGCAGGGGGTTGGACTAGATGACCCTGGAGGTCCCTCCCAACTCTAGGATTCTATGAAAGTGGGCTCTCCTTCCTTGGAGGTATTTCAACAGAGGCTAGATGGCCCTCT